>NW_026947509.1:25973266-25993266 GCF_034190915.1 Cavia porcellus | reverse complement strand
AATATGCCCAGAATTGGAATAGCTGGGTCAAAAGGACTTCCAATCTCAGCTTTTTGAGGAACCTCCACACTTATTTCCATAAGTCGATACTCCCACCAACAGTGCAGAAGAGTTTCTTTTCCCCCACAGCCTCTCCAGCATTTGTTATTGGTGATTTTTCTTGATACTGGCCGTTCTTTCTGGAGTGAGGTGGACTCTCAGTGTGGTTTTAATTTGCATTTCTCTAATGACTAATGATGATGAACATTTGTGCATGTATTTGCCATTCGTATTTCTTCATCTGAGAACTGTGTATTCATCTCAGATGCCCATTTTTGGATTTGGTGTTTGAATTTCAGGGGTCTGATTTTTTAAATTCTTTTTATGTTCTAGACAGAAGTCCTTTGAGGGACAGTTGACTAAGATTTTTTCAGAATTCATGGGTTTCCTTTTTACTCTGTTGGAGAATTTTTTTGACATGCAAAAACTTTTTAATAAAATGAGATTCCAATTATTGATTCTGGGAAGTATTTCCCATGCAGTCTGATTCCTATTCATGAATTCTCTACCTACCCCTATGACTTCAAGATTGCTATCTACTTTATCTTCCAGGAGATTTAGTGTTTCTGTTTTAATATTTAGATTTTTGATCCATTTTTATCTTAATTTAGTACATTGTGATAGGCATGGATCCAGTTTTAGATTTTGGGATATAGAGAGCCAGTTTTTCAGCACCATTTATTAAAGAGACTATTTTTCTTCCAGTGAACATGTTTGGCCCCTTTGTCAAAGAGTGTGTTTGTAGTTGTGGTTGCATCTTATAATCTATTCCATTGATCTTTGGTCTGTTTTACTCCAGTACCATGCTGATTTTATCACAGTAGCTTTGTAGTATAACTTCAAGTCAGGGATTGTGATGCTTCCTGTCTTGCTTTTGTTGCCCAGAATTGCCTCTGATATTGTAGACCTTTTCTGCTTCCAGATAAGTTTTAAGAATGATTTCTCTAGATCTGTGAGGTATGCTGGTGTTATTTTGATTGGAATTGCATTAAATCTGTATGACAATTTTGGGAGAATGACCATTTTCACAGTGTTTGTTCTTCTTATCCATGACCAATCTATTTTGTGAGATCCTCTTCAATTTCTTTTTTTCAGGGTATATAATTTTCACTGAATAGATCTTTTACTACTTTTGTTAGATTGATTCCAAAGTATTTCATTTTTTTGGATGTTATTGCGAAGCATGTAGATTCTCTTTATTTCTCTCTCAGTGAGTTTGTTGTTTGTGTATAGGAATGCTATTGATTTTTGAGTGTTGACTTTGTATCCAGCTATGTTACTGAATTTATTTATTATACCTAGAAATCTTTTAATGCAGTTTTTGGGTTTTTTATGTAGAGTATCATGTCATCTGCAAATAATGATAATTCTTCTGCGATTCTGATGGGCTTTCCTTTGTAGGTGATCTGTGTCTTTAACAGTTTTTAATATTCTGTTCTTATGTTGAATTTCTGGCTGTTGATTATTATATGTCTGGGTGTAGTTTTACTTTGGTTATGGCTAATTGGAGTTCTATATACTTCACTTATTTGTATGTCAGTTTCCATTCTCATGTTTGGGAAATTCTCAGCTATGATTTCTGTGAATAGTCTTCTTGTATCATTTGTGTTGTCACCTTCTTTTTCATTTACATCTATCAACCTCATGTTGTTTTTCTTTGCATCATCTTGCAGCTGTTGAATTGTTATTTCCTGATTTCTTGTTATTTTTAAAAGATCTTTCCTTTCCTGTTCACTAGCTGCAATCTTGTCTTCAAGGTCTGAAAGTCTATCTTCATTTCATTGAATTGGTTTTGACAACTTTCAATGGAATATTTTATTTTCATCTCTTTGAACCTGCTTCATGCATTCTGTTTGTGTCTTATATTATTTATTCAAGGTTTCCATCTTTTTGCAGTGTTCTGCTGTTTTTTAACTATGTCTCCTTTAGATATGTTCAGCACTTCTTTCATTATGTTTATTATTTCTTCTTTTCCTTGGGAATTATTTCTGATCTGAGTTCTTTTTTAGCTTCCTGGTGTTCTTTCTTTACTTCAGTTGCTATCATTTCAGGAGTTCCTTGGGTGTGGCTTACATTTTCTTCCATGTCCATGTCTCCTAGGCTTGGTTGGAATGGGCTGGAGGTTTAAGATTGCATTTTGATCCTTCATTTTGTCATATGTTCCCTTAGGTAAGCTAAAGGCAAGGTCTCAGTTGTTTCTGGGGTTGAGAATATCTATCCCTACTGCAGAGAGTTTCCCCAGTTGAGTGGAGATGGTTAATCAGGCCTTACCACGTGGCTTCCAGACAATCAGAGGCCCTGAGCGGGGTCCAGCTAGACGAGAAGGGACTTTCCCAGGGGTTCTCTGGTGATGGGCGATGCTGGACAGGGCCCTACCTGGCTCCAAGTGACATGCTGAGGCTGCACGGCTGGATGGAGATCACTGCGCACCCTTACTTCCCTTTTTAAAGTAACTTATGTTACCAAATTAGCCTGTCTTAAGCATGCAATTCAAAAGCAAATCACAATTTTAGAACATTTTCATTTCCTCAAAAAGGTCCTGTGCACCTGTTCTGTGGTCAATCCCATTGTCACACTCCATCGCAGGCACCCATCATTCTACTTTCTTTCTTTTCTGGGTATTTCATGCAAATGGAAACGTATAATAGATTTTTTTTACATCTGACCTATTTTGAGTGGCATCCATGCTGTAACCAGTATATGCACTTTGAACCCTTTTAGAGAGGAATCTTAACCCTTTTATTAATGAAGCACAGCTTGGTTTTCATTCACTTGTTTATGGACATGGGTTATTTCCACTTTTTAAAATGTATTTATATTACTGAATATTAATCTTGTGAAATATTTGGCTTCAATGTGATATTTTTATGTATGTGTATGACATTCTGATCATCTATATTCCCCGTTACCCTCTCTATACCCTTTTCCCCTTCACATAGTTTCTTTCCCCTTGTGTAATTGTAGCATCTTTTGTACTTTTTTCCTAATTATTTATTTGTCTGTTTAGGCAAGGTCTTTCTGTGCAGTTCAGGCTGGCCTTGAACTCGCAGTTATCATCTTGCCTCAGCCTCTAGAGTGCTAGGATTACAGGTGTGTGCTACCAAGCCCAGAACCCTTTATATTTTCATGTCATGTTTTGAAGATTCCAGATATAAGGGAAAACATGTAATGCTTGACTTATTGGCTTAACAATCTCTAGTTCCATCATTTTTCTGAAAATGACGGTTTTATTGTGCTTTGAGATGAATACTAATCCTGTGTATGTATACCACATTTTCTTTATCCATTTATTCTTTACAGATTTGCCCATTTATTCTTTTTTCTTCTTTTGTCATTTTGAGACAGGGCCTCACTATGCAGTTCTGGCTGGTCTCGCACTCACTTTGTAACCCAAGCTGATCTCAAACTTGCAAACAGTTCTCCTGCCTCAGACTCCCAAGTGCTGGGATTACAGGAGTGTACCACCACACCTGGATTTATCCACTCATTCTTTAATTTAGGCTGGTTCCATGTCTTCACTATTGTGAATCCTGCACAAAAAACATGGCTTTTTAGATATTGCTCTAAAACACTGACTTTAATTCCTTCAGGTGAAGACCAAAGAACGGTGTAGTAGGGTCATATGGTAGTTCTAGTTTTGATTTTTTAATAACTTCCATATTGATTTCCATGGTGGCTGTATTAATTTGGAAACTCAGGTTTTAGTTTGCATGTCCCTAATAGCTAAAGGTATATGTATTGGCCATTTGTACTTCTTTTGAGAAATAATCTATTCAATTCATTTACCCAGTTATTGTTTGGGATATTTGCTTTTTTGATGTCAAGCTTTTTGTGTTTTTTTAATGTATTCTAGATATTACTTCTCTGTTAGAAGAGTAGTTGGAAGAGAATTTCTTCCATTATGTGGGCTGCGTCTTCTTTTCCTTAGACATTTTCTTTGCTGTACAGAAACTTTTAGTCAGATGTAGTTCTATTTGTTTACTTCTGCTAATATTTCCTGTGCTAATTGAATCATATTCAAGAAGTCTTACCTGTGCCTGTGGCTTCAAGTGTGTCCATTGTGTTTGCCTCTAGAAGTTTCAAAGTTTCATATCCAAGTCTTTGACTTATTCTAATTGACTTTTGTGCAAGATGAGAGACAGGGATCTGCTTTCTGTCTTCTAATATAGATGTTGTCTCAACATCATTTGTTAAAGAGGCTTTTTTCCAACTTGCATTTTTGGCCCCTTTGTCAAGAATCAGATACCTGTAGCTTCTGTGTCCTCTATTCTGTTCCATTAGTCTATGTGTCTATTTTTTGCAGCAGTACTATGCTGTTTTTGTTATAATAGCTTTGTGGTATATTTTGAAATCAGCATTGCTCTTTTTGCTTAGGATTGCTTTGTGTTTCCATGTGAAGAACTTCAGAATATTTTTCCAAGTTCTATAAAGAATGTCATTGGAAATCTGATGGGGATTGCATTAAATCTATAGATTGATTTTAATAATATTTGAGTTCTTTATATATTTTAGATACAAATCCTCTGAGGATAGTTGCCAAAAGATTTTTTCCATTCTGTAGGTTGTTTCTTCACTTTTTTGTAGTAGGTTGTAGATTTTTTCCATTCTGTAGTTTGTTTCTTCACTTGACTTTCTAGAAAATTTTAAATTTGTTTTTGTTGCTATTGTTGTTGTTTTTTAGAAGTCAATTAACACATGTTGTATTAAGCTAAATGTTTTACTCTCCATTAGGATAAAACCTCTATCAGGGCAATCACAAAATTCATATTTCTATAATTAGGGAAACTTTGTTTAAACTCTGAAGAAAAATATCTCCAGTTTCCCCACTGGAATTAAAATTGCAAATTTTAAATTATATTTTTGGAATACTTTTTTCTTGACTAATTAAACAATTTTAGTCTCTAAAGTTTTTGCTTTCAACATTCAAACTGCAAAATTACATTGAATTAATCCAAATCATACATCAAAGACTTCTGAAAACTGAATTCATAATAAATCACATGATCTTTAATAATCTGGACACTACCTTATTGCTTTTCTTTGATTGCTGTCAAATCAGTTATATTTTGAATTACAGTTTTATTGAGTGATGAAGACTGGTGACCTCCACCTAATTTTTTTCTTTAGTTACGTAGGTTCCTTTAAATTATCTTCTTCATTTGAATAAGTTTTCTTTTACAAATTCAGGGTCTATTTTTGTCTCAAGTGGCTGAGATTTTCCTAGTATCGTTTGAGAAACATCAAAAGGCTCTTGTGAAAGCCTGTAACTGGACCGCAAATATCTATTTCTGGTGCTTTAACTGCTATGCAGGAATAAGAATCAATCGTAGAGGGTGTAAGACGTTCTATATTTTCTCTTTCAGTTAGAAGATATCCTTCATTGATTATTTTTTCCTTTCTTGAAACTGATCAGGATTACTACATTCTTGCATGATTACTACTTGGCATGATTTTGAATCTCCTCATTAGCCTGAAGGATTTCAATTAATGGTGGGATTGGGAGTACTGTCTGGTTCAGTGGAGGGTTCAGGACTTCTTCAAGAAAATGACCTTCTCTGACAAACAATCTTTCTTCCACAGAACCTCCGTGTAAACCACAGTACCACTCTCGCCAATGCCCACAGCGCCCTACAGATTCGGCTAGCACCAGCACTGCATTGTCTGAAGAAACGCTAATCTCGGATTCTTAGGTACTCAGTGCATTCTTGGGAGCGCACTGAAAGAGACATAACAAGGTAAATATTGTGTGGAGAAGCTCAATTTGCAGTTCAGATCCCCTGGAAGGCTTTGTGATTGAACCCTGGGCCCTTGAACTAGCAGAGCCAAGAGTGTTCGTCCTGATTGCACTGCAGAGGAGGCCACAAAGGTTCCCTGCCCTCGGCCACGGCCACGGGGTCTCCTATTGCCCAGTCGAAGTGCTGGCCACCGAGCCCTCCAGGTCTCACTGGGATACCCGCACTGGTCACTCCATCCTCCAAACTCCGCTTCCTGCTGAAGACTCCCAACCAACGCCCTGGGAGAAGTACAGATAATGAATAAATTTACTTTTTTCTTTCCTGTACATATCTCTTATTATTTATTTATTTATTTATTTATTTATTATTGCCTCATTGCTCACTCTAGTATTTTGAGTACTGTGTTGAACAGAAATGATGGTAATGGACATCTTTGTCTTGCTGCTGATTTCAGAGAGAAAGTTTTCCGGTTTTTTCCCATTTAATATCATGTTGGCAGTAGGTTTGATTCCTAGATATTGTATAAAGTTATTTTGTGTGGAATTGTTTTATTAACTCTTTTCTCAGCTAACTCATTAGTGATGTATGGAAAAGCCACTGATTCTTTCATATTGATTTTATATCCTTCCTTTATAATCTCCGCTCTTCACCCCTCCAATTCCTTCAATACCCTGCTTTCTTAAAAACACTAGTACCAACAATGCCACCTCTTCAGAATCCTCGAAATATTCTTCGTTGTACAGAAGTCAAATCCCTGCAACCCACTAGCCAAGTTTCCATTTGACCTACTCCCACTATCCCTTTCCAGATTTATCTCTAATTATTTTGTAGTACAAACCTGTTCTTGCCAGAATGACCCTCTCTTCTTTAAATATGCATAATGCCATCCTTCTCGTTTTGCTCCTTTCTTTTCATTCTCTTGAAATTCTTCAAAATCCAATTTAGATTTCATTCTTTCTTTGGCACATTTTCTTACTGCTTAAATCTAATGAAGCAGGACCCCAGGAAATAGCTCAGTGACACAATGCCTGCCTGGCAAGCACAACGTTGTGAGTTTGATTCCTGGTACCAAAAATAAATAAAACAAATGAATAAATACATCTAATGAGTCCATTTCTCACTTGTCTGAACCTCTTGGTTTCCGCTTTTATTTGCCTCTTATTTTCCACTAACATCAATATAGATGGAGTTTAAAATGATTATATTTGATTTTTTAAAGTCTTATGTGTAGAATTAGAGCAAAGACCTAGCATGGCTTGTATAAGCCTTAATAATTGCATTGATGTATTACTAATAGATTATTAAAAATTAAGTGGATGTGTTTTCACGCGTACTGTGAGAGAGTGCCTTAAGCCTAGATTTCATGTATGTTGGAGGGAGGACTGAATCAAGATTTGTAAAGAATTTACTTTGCTTCCTAGGTTTCTACATCCTCTGCCATTGAAATCAGCAGTGAGTTGGTAAAGGGAAAATAGAAAGACAATGGCGAGAAGATAAACAGGAAATAAAGAAGTGCAACACTGTCTTGCTGAAACATCAATTTCAAGTGGGAAGAACTCACAGTTGCCTGGGATTAGCTTCAAACTGCTAACTGCTCATTAAAACAAACAAAGAAAAAACTTAACCTACAAGTGTCTAGCACGTCACAATTCATTTGATTTGTACTTTGATCCCTACTGAATAAAAATGCTCTGAGGATAGATTCCATCAGACCATCTGTTACACTTTAATGAGAGTGCGTTTATCAGCAAGGTTTCTAATTAAGGTTGAGGAAGGAAGAAAAAGCTTTGAGAAGGCAAGAAAAGACAAGAAAGTCTGGGAATAGAGGCAGGAAAGGAACCAGAACTCAGAGAACAGAAGCAGACACATTTCATCTACCGCAAAGTTTTCCCAGAAACTGACTTAAGTCATGTGAGTTCCTGCTCAGTTTCTGTTCAGAGGCTGAGAGCTCAGTGTACTTTCCAGCACCTACAATTCTCTGAAGACAACAGTGACAGCAGAATTCTCACAGAAATATGGCTGATGGAATTCAGCTGGAAAAAAGCCTCCCCAAATGTAAGAAACCATGAGGTGGGCAAGCTTTGCCTATATACAAAGCAGTAAGGTGCCCTTTGCCCATGATTGCACCCTCATCCCCTGTAAATCTAATCAGTGAGTTAAAATTTGATGCTCACAGAAGACAGAGCTAATGACTAGCACTGGTGCACCGCCTCTTTTAATATGACCTTGAATTAAGTCCAGATGGTCAACGAAACAACTGAAATCTCTCAACCGAAAATATTGGGACAGAAAGTACTCCCTAGAGCTTGTGACTCATGCCCTCTCTAGCTCACAGGAGGAATCTCTGCTTCTCGTAGCTCAGAATTAGTGATCCTGTGAAGTGGCCTTACTTAGAAATTACTCTTTATTTCTGTTTCTCGATATTAAGCCTTCCTCCAGCAAAGATAGTATCTATACTAGCAAAGAAATGGTACTTTAGTAGAAAGTGGAAGGAACCTCAAAGATTACCTCAAAGTGAAGCGCCTCACCTTATAAAGGAGAAAACCAGTGATCAAAGAACAGGTCTTGATGAAATTTTTAGGACTAGAAGGCTCTCCTTCCTCCCTTCTCTCTGGCTGGAAGATTACCAGGCTCATAGCTGAATATGGGATAAATAAATAATGAGCTCAGTTGCAGGAACTAAGAGGAGAAAGGAGTTCGTGGTCTAGCTCATCTGTTCCCTCCAGAAGGAGAGACAGGAGAAGCACTAGATACACTGAGCTCTGAGCCTCAGCCCCTCCCTGGGGCATCTTTACTCATTTCTTTCCACAGTCTTTAAAGAAAATGATTTCCCTCTAGTCAGGCTCATTCTAATCTCCTTCTCCCTTGCTTTTGAGGCATAGAAGGAGCCACTAAACAAAAACAGATGCAGTTTGGGTTGTGTATAACATCTTTTAAAAAGACTCTAAGAGTTGATCCCAATTATTTTCATAATATGTAATGTAACATTTAAAAAATAAATTTAATATAACCCTTGATGTACAAACATTAAAATTTAATTAATAAGATCTGACCTTTCAGTATAGCAGCTCTATAACTCTTCACCCTAACCCCAGCTGTGACTGTTGGAATGTCTAAAATGTAAGTATTTGCTATGTCGAGAACTTTTTTATTAATTTTGATTTTCTGAAAAATTGAGTTAAAATATTATTTCTCTAGATTACTACAGGTGTTTTGTGTGCTCCCTCCTAGATTTTTTGCCTAAAGTTACAATTTCACTTTACTTTGTTCCTGGCTTGTCTTGTATTCGCCCATGACCCTCATCCAGTGACTTGAAGACAAGGGGAAAAAAAATTGAAGTGCATACAGAATTTATGGTTTGATTCGGTACAGATTTTTTTTATTGGAGCAGAATAAAACGATTCAACTCAGCGGTACTGGAAAGACAAATTAAGAAGCGACTACCCATTTTGTTTAAGGCCTTGTCCCTGTGTTCCCAGGCCAGGTCTTCTGCAGGAATGACTGGCCTTAGAGCAGCTTGTAGATGACAAGGAGTCACAAACATAGGGCCAATCTTAAGTTACTCAATGTATCCGTGGAAATGAACTGGCCCCAAGTTATCACAAGTGACAAGAACATACCCCTCCAAGGCAGAAACCTGGTACCTGCAGGCAGGATATGTTATGCCACCAATGAGTTGGCAGAGTGTCATTTTAAACTTTGTCTCACTCTGGAAGCAGAAAATGGTAGACTGGCTTGGGCAAACCATCTTCCTGTGAGAAATGCAGACACTATTGAGTTTTTGGGGCCTCTCATGGATGAAGACATGCTTCTTTTTGCATGTGTCGTTGGGTTCCCTGATGACTCTCTGTAGGACCATGGAGTTGCAGTACCTTATAGGATTACTCTTTGGGTAATCCACATGCAAGTGCTCTATGGATGTCACCACTATTTCCTCAGCTGGCTCCCTTTCCCAGAAGAGAAGCAGCAAGAAAATGAGCACCATTAGTGTCATCAGAGTTAAGATTCCCTTCACACGTATGGCATTAGCTCCTGTTAAGTAAGGGAGACAAAAGGAACACAGGGTCATCAGGTCCCTCCTGCTCTAACCCCGGGGGTCTCCCCCATTGTCTTCCTTTCTCTTCTCTGTTATTTAAAATCTCGTCCACCCTGCAAAGTCTAATTGGAAGGCACAGATCCCCATTAAAGCTGTCTCATGAGTCTGCCGTAATCCCCTTTGTCTCTACCTGCTCCCGATAGCAAGTACATTTCCTGCTTCTCCCAAAGCTTTCAAAATGCTTAATCTGGAGCTGAATATGCAACAGGTACTGAAATCTATCCATTCCCGATTCCCTCATTCACAGTGCTCAGGGACTCCTCCACAGTCTTCTCAACCTGAATTCCACCCAGTTCTACATGTTTTTGGTAATGTCTACTAAATTTGTTTTTCCTAATGCCTTCCTTCCTTGTGTCTGTCCTGCTTGAGCCGTATGAGCTCCTCTTACCTGTTATTTTTGCTGCTGCTTTCACAGGTAGCATATCCTTTCGTCCTGAGGAAAATCTCTTTTGTCAGTGTTCCCAGTCCTGCAAAGAAGCAACTGGGTGTGCAGGGAACAAGAAAGGAAAGAACAGAAAGGGAGGGACCTGTGGAGTATTGTCTTGGGTGCACGGAGAAGGAAGAGGAGTTACCTTCAGAGGGTGAGGAGAGTGAAGCAGATCTTGAATAGTTCCCTATTAAACAAGTAAAAAGTCCTCATATGTGCCAGCCACACTATTGCCCCTTTCCTAAATTTTCAATCAGTCTTTTCTATAAACCTGTGGAGAAGCTATTCCTTTAATTTCACTGATAAAGAAATGAGTTGCAGAAAAGTTGAAATGACTATGGCAAATTACACAGGTCTCACTCTCACAATACTTACAACACTTGAATTCTAATTTCAGTGAGTGTCATTTCCACGTGCTGTCTAGGAGGGGGTAAAAACATTCTCTGGACTTAACACTAGCCTTGATAAAGTTCTAGGCTTCTAAAGAGTATGGAAGTAGTTTCCAAACTCTGCTAAACATTGCAAATATCTGGGGATTTTTAAAAAAAAAAATGCTAACTTGCATCCTTTTAACTGTGACATGTTTGGGAAGCTTTTATGGAAAATCAGTGGGTAAAGGCTTAGTAAAAGCACAGTGCCCAAGGATTTAAGATCACAGAAATTTTATTTCTGTCATCTCTTTGTAAATTGATACAGGCAAAGAAAATTTACTTAATTTTATAAGATCTTGTTCCAAAATCCTCTCCCTCTCGCCATCTGTCTCTCTCCTTCTCTGTCCCCTTCCATGCTGGGGATCCAACCTAAGACTGAGCACATGCTAAGCAAGCACTACCTTTGAAGACCAAGCTAAAAAGTCTGCTTAACATGTATCTGTGGCTTTCTAATTGCCCAGAAGAACATAATTATTGGGTGAAAAATCATCCATGAAGGACAGAACATTCTGGAAAAGACTTCAGAGAGTGCATCTTTTCCTATACAACAAAACCATAACTTCTGACAGCAAAAATGAACAAGCAAGAGGTTATTTATTTACTTTCCAAAAGCTTTCTAAGTTGAATCCTTTCAAGATTCAAACTGTCCTGTTTTACATATTGTTGTAGTCAAGGTTTACAAGGGAAAAGATTTAGTATAGAACACACAACTTATGGGATTATTGTGTAATATTCACCCTAAGAGTCAAATACAAAAGAATGCAAGAGATCTGTCCACACACTACAGACCCAAAGAGTCCAGCTGACGGCCTGGGTTCTGTGACAGTGCCCTGCACGAGTCTAGCTGAAGACCTAAAGCCCATGACAATGTCCTCCAAGAGTCCAGCTGGAGGTTTTCAAGCCCACAATGATGTCTCACACAAGTCTGTATCAAGGATCTGCACTGGGAAGGCCCAAAGGCCTGGGGTGGAGGCTAAAAAGTACGCACCACAGAGATGAGGGATCTGTGCCAGCAACCTGAGGAATCTGTACTGGAGCCTGGAAGCAACACTCAGGGTAAAGGCCAGAGCTCCCCTGAAAAGAAGCACAGCCGTCCTCAGTAACAATGAGGAGCTGAGCTCCTCTGACGATGAGAACAGCTGACTTCATACCAGGAAATCCAGTACAACAAGCTTCTCCTGGAGAATAAGCAACACTGCATTTCCCCTTTAGTTCTCTTTTTATGTTGTTGGCAACAACCCTCCAGTGGGCACCACACTCGGCACCGGGCTGATTCAGTTCAGCGGGGTGGTATGAGTTGACCACCACACATATGTGTTGCACAATACCACAAAGATACAAGTGCATAACTAATTTTTGCAAGTTTTCCAAAGAACAAAATTTGATTTGCATGTCTTATTGCAGAAAAGCTCCACTGAATAAGGGAAGTGTATGCGTGTACTATGTAGCATGTTCATTATCCCCGCGAGGACTTGCATGTGTCTGAACTACAAATGCTTTATTGAATCAGGGACGCAAGACCCTAGAAAAAGATATTCCAACTGAAGCAACTAAACCCATCCCTGAACATTTCAGAGTATCATCCTCCAGAACCGGAGTTAAGACTAACTCCATCTCCAGCCTTTAACGATCACCACTCTACACTTTTCTACTATAAATTCTACGTTTTTTTATTTATGAATTTTTTGAGATGGTGTCTCACTATGTAGTTATTTATTTACTTACTTATTTGATTTTTTTGAAACAGGGTTTTGCTACAGAGTCCAGGCTGGCCTTGAACTCTTTGTTGCCTAGGCTGGCCTCAAACTCAGGACAATCCTAACTTGTAAACACAGAAAACCAGTCCTTAGCTCACACCTGTTTACTTTCTGAAGGCAATCTCTGGAAGCTGACTTTGTAAGCAACAGCCCAGTGCAGCCCAAATGCTAAAAAACATCTTCCTTTCCAAACCGTCACACTTACCCACAACAAATCAAAACCCTCAAGTATAGGGAATACTCAATACCCCATCCTGGAACCTCTGCATCTAGATTACTAATCTGGTTTAGAAAAAACATCACATCCCAGAATCAAGAAAGCTCCTTGCCTGGACATCGAAAGGGTCTGCCTCCTAAACACCTCTGCAGGAGGTGTAGTCTATATTTCCCAAAGTTCTTAATTATCTGTGATCTGTCAGGATCTCTGGACATCAGGTCCAGAAGATGAGCTAGAGTGCCCTGGGCGTACAGTTTACCAAGAAGGTTCTGGAGTCACATGAAGGATGGAAGTAAGGTTTGAAGGTAGTAGGTTTGAAGAAGGCAGGAACTGGAAATATTCTGGACTTGGTAAAGTAGAAAGTGCCCCCTCTCATTCTTTTTTTTTTTTTTTTTGGACTGGGCATCAAACCCAAGGCCTCTGCCCTGAGCTGCATCCCGCCACCTCATTAGAAAAGGATCTTTCATATTTGTATGTGAGTCAAAGTCACTGCATTGCTCAGGCTGAATTCAAACCTGCCATTCTCCTCCTTCAACCTTCCAGAGCGCTGGAGCTGCAAGCCGGCACCACTTGCCCCACTGTCTTCCCATTTTCCAGTACCCCTTTCCTGCTTTTCTATCACCCATAAGCCACCTTTGAACACCTCACCTAAGCGTAAGGTGTTGGAAGCACTTTGGAGTTAGAACCTGATTTCTTTCCTGTTTACTCAGGAACTCTCCAAACATTTTCACTTGCTGCTGTGATGAGAAAACTAATGAAGTCCTGTGTTTTTTGTGACTGTGGCAATAAGCTGCAACCTGCAACTCTATACTGGTTCATAGCAACCCTAAAGCACCGAGTGCAGGCTCACAGAGCAGGAAGTGTTTCCAATTACAACACATCTCTTCCAGGAATGCTCTTTCTAAATGAACCACTCAAGAGTTTCCACAAGAAACTCTGCTCCACACTTCTGTTTGTAACTGGTTGGTGATGCTGGAAGGACAGCCTGGGCTTCTCTCATGCCTGCTGCCTGCATCTTGAGGCCAGGAGTTGCCTGCTGCCTGCATCTTGAGGCCAGGAGCTGGGCACCTTCTTTCTCCTGCTCAGGGCCTGCCACTTCTCAGATCACAAGATGTTTTGGAGTGGAGAAATGTTTAGGTACAAGATGTCAGATTGTGTCCTAACTGGCTGAATGATCATGAAAAATCATGTCACTTCTCAAAACCTCAATTTCTTCATCTCTAAAATGGGAGTGGTAGAAAAAATAAAGGAGGAATCCAACTACTCTGCTTTTACAAACTAAGGTTCTGAACTTAATTTAAATAAAGTCCTTGGCTATTCTCTTGAGGTGACGATTCTCTGGTTACAAGTTTTGTTTCCCTACACACTGCAGGAACAGGGAGAGATCTCTGCCTCTCATCCTGGAATGCAGACTGACAATGGGGAAACAGGAAGCAGGATTCTGGGTACCAGACTCAAAAGTGAGGCGCTCCGGTGTAAGAGCGTGGAGTATTCCTGTGAAATGACCTAGGGAACGGGCAAAGTGATCGATAACGCTTGGGGAAGAGGAGATGAGGCATCCCTGTCCTGGAGGGGTGGATCGGCAACTGCAGGGCTGTTTTCCAGGCGACTTGTTAACTGAAGGCTTCCCGCAGTACTGCACAAGCTGCTGGACACTCATCTAGTTCTCCTCCCACTACTTCCCACTACTTCACTGTCTCTGTCCAAGAGAAGTGACCGGGGGGGCCTGCCCATGTCAAGAGCAAGCTGCTCCCAATTAATTACAGGTCAGATTTTGAAGCAGAGGCCATCATGTGCTGATAGCCCCAGGCTATGCACACAGGACTTCTGGAGGTGCTGTTCTTCCTTGAGGAGAAACCAAGCTCGTTCTTGTTTTATAATTTCCCTGTGTCCCCCAAATGACTGTTACAGTGAGCCAGCCGGAGAAAGGTCAGGCTTCCTGACCATGCCTCTCTAGCAGCTACTCGCTAGGCCTGTTTGGGGTTTGTATTTCTAAAGCTGTTTTGATCATAGTGCCCTAGGCTGAGCACTGCCTTCTTTGAGCTCTGATTAAAGAGAATCATTAATCAAGCCTTCCCTTGGGGAACCTCCCCAGGACATTCACATTTCTCACCCCGCTCCCAGGTCCTGCTCTCTTCTCTGAACCAGTTCCAGCTTCCTTGAACATCAGACAAAAATCCTTGAAAAAGATGAAAGATTTTTCCCCACACCAAATAATCCTCAAGTCTCCAAAGAATACAAGGGTGTTCAAAATAAATAAACACACACCCTCCCTATCCAGAAGAGATTGGACAGGGCAAGATGAGCAGCAGTAGAGAGCATGAAACTGGGCTCCCCTCTCTTAACAATTCTTTCCAGTCATTTCTTGTGACCCACTGCCAAGTACAGTGCCTAGAATGCAACAGGTGCTGAATAAATATTTTCTCAGTAAAAATTGAATAAATGGAGAATGTATAGATGAATGACCTATTTTGCCCTGTCACTGATAATAGGAAATGATACAGGGCCTGCTGAATGTCTGATACACCAAGTTTGTGCTCTTTAAAATCAAAGAATGAATTCTAGGAACAGCAGAGGTTAAGAATAGAAAACTTTATTAAGGAATAGACAGCTCCTGCTTGAGTGAGACAGGAGGATGCCCAGAAAATTGGTTGCCAAGGACCCTACTTTTGAAGGAAAGTTTTACAACCACAATCATACAGTTACAATATGGGTCACAGCTATGATCAATCAATAAATAAGTATAGTCACTTAGGCAATATTGATCCAGTGGGGAAAGCAATCACATAGCAAATGTATGCAGAATGAACAAAGAACTTTTCAGGAAGGGATGAGTCTGAGGGTCTTGGTTACCCTCTGAGGTGACTAATGCTATTTAGATTGTGTTGGTCCAAGTGCTACTGCTTATTTTAGGCCTTGTCCTTCTGTTTTTATCTTGAGGCCTGGCCTCCAACTGATGTGTCTCCAGCATTTTCATCTTTGTCCTGACTCTTTTAGAGGCCTACTCCATCAACTGCCTATAATATTTCTACCTAGCTTATTGTCTATAATATAACAATAGTAACAGAAAGCTTTCTTTCCTTTATAGACGTCAGTCATTTTTTTTTTTTTTTGAGATGGGCCTCTAAAGCACTATACAAACTTTTAAGATCAGAAATGTCTATGAAAGTGAAAGTTGTTAATTCAACTCGACTTACTACTCAAGGCCTATTCAAGGTATTATCGCTCCTCTGAATCCCTCACTTCAGTCATTAGTGAGTGCTAGCTCTGCTGTCTTCTTCTTGTTGTCCCTTATCCATGGGTGTGATCTACCTTAATATGGATGAGCATCATTTCTCTGGACAACACAGCTTTCTGCCTTCTTACCTCATGCACACAGAAATGGACTAGAAATGGGCATACTCTTATCTCCAGGGAGCCAGTTTCCCGTTCAACTCAGTATCTGGAACAGAAACTTGCCTGTCCATGCGCACTTTGTGAGCAACAGGCTCTCATTCCTTGTTCCACATCGTCCTCCCTCCACTGGTGCCAGCCATGTTTTTTCAGCAATAGATGGTAACTAAGCCTTCATAACAAAAATCTAGTTAAGCAAGGCTAACAAAATTCTGTTGGGACAGGCTATGGCTTTAGCTTGGCAACTTAGTGTCTGCCTGGTGAGCATGAGATCATGAGTTCCATGCCACGAACCAAAGGGAAAAAATCCTGTGGGGTTACCCAGGCTTTTCCCTACCCTTAGCCTTTCCCTTCCTTGTGGGTCTCCCTAGCATGGACTTTCATTCCTCATTTTGCTAAGTTGGCTCTCATCCAGGATCTTCGAGGGCTGCCCTGCCCTGAATGACCCTATGATGTCCTAAAACGTCATCTGGTCCAGTTTACTCTGACCACACGCACGTGACACAGTCCCCTACTACCGCAGCTCTCCTGGGGCAGCTGTGAGAGAGATCACTGGGCAGGCCATCTGTATTTCCTTGTGTCTTCCTTTGGGTTGGGACTTTTAAAGCTTCTGTAAGGCATCCATAGGGCCATACTCTAGCCAGAGGGAGAACTGCCATGGAGTATTCCCAGGCTGCCCACTTCCCTTTCTCTTTCTCTGAGGATGATACAGCTTCTGCCAGAGCCCTCTAATTAAGCCCTCAATCCTGCTGCCACAGTATAAGGTCTCCCTTATCTTTTTGACACCAGAAGACAGTTTCATGGAGGACAATTTTTCCACAGATGGGGAGTGGTAATTTCTCTCTTTTTAAAGAAGCTCTCTAGTGACAGTTGGTTTTTATTCATTTTGGCTGTGGTTAGTTTGTGGACTATCAACACTATGACTGACACAAGTGTGCATTGTGGGGCTGGGAGAGGGGGCTGATGGAAATGGTGAGAAAAAAGAAAAATAATGGGCAGGGCCACTCAGGACTAAAATAAGTGTCAGAGAGTGACTTAAAGCTGCCACCAAATGCAGCTATAGAATAAAGTACATCAACTCACTTATCACTAAAAAAGCCTAATGTTGGATGCAACCTAATTGTCACTCACTGATAGGGTTTTGATTTGAGTCTGCAAGCAATTGATTCTGGGCTTTGTTTTCTGGTCTCAGTTCATCAAACTGCTCCGCTAATGTTCATCTCTGTAGCTGCTCTCCAGGGCTCACATCACTACCTCAGGTCTACCTCAGATCTCCACACATTAAATTCTCAGAAGTGTACAAGTACAGTCCAAGCAGGGCTCTCACTCCTGCAGTGCCATCACAGGTGTGACAGGAGGTGGAGCTCAGGTAGCAATTTTAGCCATTAAAGCCTGTCTTTACTTTACTGTACTTTATTGTAAATACAGATGAAGCTTTACCCACTCACCCATTGTCCATCTCCTGCTGTGTAGTGGGCACCTAACAGGCTCAAGACAGAATCTGTCCATGGCCCCAGGAGCTGGGTACTCCTGCCTTAACAGCTTACATGACACTGACTTAAAACCTTTTACACAATTCAGTCACCAAATATTTATGGAGTATTTATTAGGTACTGAGCACTCTACCAGTCCCTGAGACCTCAGCTGTAAAGATCCATTCAAGTGGCAGTGAGAGGGAATTAATGGTAAAAAGCAACAGCAGCAAAAGTCAAATGGTGATATGTTCAATGAAGAAAGTTCCAGAAAGGAGGTGGACAGCAAATAGGAAGCTGCTGTCCACCTGAGATGGGCAGAGAAGCCATCTTTGAAAGCTGACATCCGTACTGAGGTCTTAGGGAAGTGAGCTATGGGGGATATTATACTCCACCCAGGGAAGGGGCAGGTGAGGAGCCCTGAGGCCAGCATGTCTGAGGGGTAATCGGCATGGAGTGAGACAGGGACAGACAGTCAAGAAAGGAGAGCAAAGAAACAGAGTCCGAGAAATAGAGATATAAGAATGGGGCTCTTTAATATTATGGTAAGTTGTTTCGATTATGCTGAGTGAAATAGATATACAGAAGGCTTTAAGTACAGGATGACATCCCCTGTTGTGGGTTAAGATAGGATCATTCTGACTGTTCCACCATAGGCAGACTGAAAGGGTGCATGTACAAAAGAGGGAGACCTTACGGTTACCACAAAGGCACAAGTGAGCGATGGTGACGGCTGGGGCGTCTGTGGTGACGCGAAGGTGCTGAGAAGAATTCGGATTCTGGAATGACACTCAAGTTAGAGCAGTAGCATTTGTTAAGGAAATGGGTGTGGACTGTCAGAAAAGAGTGAAAGGATAATCCCAAAATTATTTCACAATTATTTCCAAATATACGGGGAATTGCCAGAAGTTAAATGCTACACAGCCCACGTAGGAGTGAGTTTTAAAATACTAGGGCCTCTTTCCCTTGGGCTCAAGGAAGGCAGGACACAGCTGGCTGCACAGTAGGATGTGAACCCTACGTTCCCAGCAACGGGAATGGGGGTGACAAGTCTAGCTCTTATCCAAGGAATGAATCACCTGCATGCACGCATGCACAGACACACACTCACACACACACACAAACGCACACACTCCCTCCAAGAAGTGGGTTGCACCACGGAGCTGTCTATTTTCTCTCAAGTTTCTTGGTTTTACCACAGTTCACTTTTGTGACTTGGGGAAGTCAAGAGAGTCACAGGGAGAAATTAAACTGGCACATGGTGGGGTCAGAGTAAACTTAACTGGGCAAGATGCCATGCAGGTGAGAGAGTGACTGGTGACCTGGATTGGGGCACAAAAGGCCTAGAGTTACTGAGTGAAGGGCATGGTCTCCCTCTGCGGAGCAACCCCAAGCAGACTCGGAGAGCATTTAAACAATTGCCTTGCCTGGACCCCAGGCCCGATAATTCCCATTTAATTCGTCTGGGATTGGACCCAGCAGGGAATGGTTTAAAGGTGTCATGGGTGTGACTCATAGGGCACAGAAATCCCTGTTGCGTAGCTCATTTCCAAGCATACCTTACTCTGGGCCACTTCACTCACACACCTCAGGAAAGGGCTTCAACAGGGAGCGCAGGATTTACGTGACCAGAAAACTCACAACATCTACTGACCGGCGAAGGGTGGAACCCAGACAGGTTCCTGTACTAACAGTGGAGGGAAATCAAAGGTTATGTGAAACCGTTAACATAAAATACATTTCTCTAAGTCCCGAATGTACAATTTCTAGATAATAAAAAAAAATTGCATAAGAGAAACTGGTTGATTTCAAAATAATGATTTTGGGAGAAGAAATGATACATAGTAGCATCAGCCATTTGTCCTCATGATTTAACCCGAAAGGTATTTTTCGCAAGAGGAAGTATATAAATCATATGTAATATAAAATGATGTTTATTTACAGTATCATTAAATACAAGTGGCCACTTGTCATGTTGGTAGACGTTTGGCTTTATTGTGGAGACTGTAAAGAATCAAAAGTTGGGCTCGTCCGGGATTTGAACCCGGAACCTCTCGCACCCTAAGCGAGAATCATACCCCTAGACCAACGAGCCACTGAGAACCTTACTCCTTCCTCACTGCCTCAAAAGGAAAGTTTTAGCCACGTCCACACTTGGTTGCAAAGTTCTCTTTCAATAACTATGGGCACGTGTGACATCTGCTGGATACAATAAGTCACTGCAGTTTCGCTCGCCTACATTGTGACTAGGCCCAGGAAATCATAGCTTTTCTCTAAAAAGAGAGAGAGAGAGAGAGAAAGAAAAAGAAAAAGAAAATCAGGCATCACCGAAAATCATTCCTCTGCAAGTCTCGGTTCCGACTGGAACCGAGGGGAACCCGGAGGACGTCCCCAGCTTCCCAGGAGCCCATGCTTTGGCCGCGGCAGGCGGAG